>NC_073691.1:168362756-168372202 GCF_029784155.1 Uranotaenia lowii
AATAAATAAAATAAATATCCGGCAACATTGAAGGAGAAACAACCAGATGAATACAAAAACACAAGTCAGTTATTGGTCATTGCTGGGATTGGGCGAGTGTTCTGATCATATCATTCTATCAGAAGGTAATGGGTTTTTTGATTCCCTGTATAAGGGGCTTGAATATTTCTTTATTCACCAACACAGTACGACTTACGTGGGCGTTAGGTTTCCGCACAGCACCTCCATGGCCGTCGGTTGCACATCGGTTCCGTGGAAGGTGCCTTCGAAAAAGTCCACAGGATTGTGCGTGTACAGATCCGACACATCCTCCCGGATGATGGACCCATCGATGGGCAGTCCGGTGATGGGCTGGAAAAATCCGTCCCCCAACCCCAGCTCACTTTTGAGCGGATGTACTACCGCACGTGTGTCCTGTTCATTCAGCTCATCCGATACCACCGACAATGACGGTTCCATAGTTGCCTTCGCGCTGCCAATGGATCTGCAAACAAGGGGGAGGTTAATTGAAACTATGTTGTTTTTTTTAACTAAAGTTGGGAAACTATGAGGGTAAAACTTTGAACATTGTTTCCTTCATCCATGCAGCAAAATACAAAAAACAAAGCTAAATTGAGCTTAACTGGAAGCACTTAAATGGGTAAGGACCATCCTCAGGGATTATAACATAAAGCGGTTGATATCATTCATCATATTTTTCTCTTTTTTTCCAGCATGGGAAAGTCATCGGCCGGCGTCAAAGCCGGCAGAAAACGGATTGCCGAACCTAATTCAGGTCCATCGCCCAAAAAAGTTGAAATTTCCAGTTCATTCGATGTCCTTCATAACATCGGATATACAAGGATATACTCATATTTAATTCTTATAAGAGTAGGGCCACTCTAAATAACTCAGATGTGTGTTGAGATAAAAATCTCAATCTAACTGTCATCGTCATCGCTTTGCGTAAGCATGATTTTCTATATGTTGTTGACTTATGTACGCATCATATGCTTCTTTTATTTAACTACCCTAGAAAAATGTACTCACATAACTAAACATGCACCCGCAAATTGCATCCGTGGGAGACCTGAAGTACATAACAAAAATATGCTCATACGCTTTTGATCTAAGTTTTGTCATATTCTTTCAAGTGGAAAAAAAAATGTTTGATGAAAAATCACTTAGTCAAACAAACCAAAACAATCTGCAAATCATAGCTAGTGGGGAATCGTGAGCCACATTTTGTGGGGTATCTTGGGCCACCTATATTTTGGTGTTTTTATACACATTCAGAACTTAAAATACCTTTTTTCTAGCTGCAAAGTTTTCGTATGCCAAATAAAGAATTATGAAAAATATTTTGTCCATTTTTTACAATGCGATAGAGACGAACATAAATCCTTAATAAGGAATTTTGCCGAAACGCTCGCGAGCCAAGAATTAGGAACCATTCAATCATATCCACTCCTTTTTTATTTGCTCAACTAAAATTGCCTCAAAATAACTAAATGAAGATTTTTTTTTGTTTCGATTATAGTCGTTTTACCATCTTTATGGCATTCGCGATTTAACCCTCATCCGCATTAGATTTCACTACCCTAATCAGCACGAGGAGTGTCAATTTGACACCACAAGCTCAAATCGTTATAACTTTTGGCGTGTTAAACCGATTTAAACAAAACTTACATCAAAAGAAACCTTGTAGTGTCAGTAAAATATTTTTAGAACATTATATACAGCTAAAGTTACAAATTTTCTCGTTATTCAGCATGAAAGAAAAAAAAATCCGAAAAAACATGCCTCACGAAAACTGCTGTAGTTCATATGTTACACGTCCAAAAAAATATTTGCCTTATGCATATGAAATCTGAAGTTAATGCCTACATCATGGAGACAAGAAATATTTTTTTAAATTTTTTTTCATGAAATGGTCACAAAAAGTTCAAAAAAGTGGTCTAAAAACCTACTTTTCATTTGATTGCTAGTAAATACTGTTTGAGCGATGGTAGAGTGTTTTAAAAAATATTACTACAAACTTTATTGAAATTGTAACATTTTGCTGTCTTTAGATTTTTGAAGCAACAAAAATTGAATTCACTGGAATTTTTCAAAGTTGGCTTCTTTGCGCGATTTTTTCACTAATTGAAATTTCATCTGTTTTTGTGGTCCTCCGTCAGGTTGTACCTGGATTTTCAGTGCTTTCACGCCTCATTATTTCGTCTGTCTGCTTCGCTCTCTGCTCGAACAAACCTCAAAATTTGCCACATTTTTATAGAGATTGGATAGCAGCTGCAAATGTTTTGAAAACAAAACCTGATCTGGATACTTGTGCCTTAATTTACAATGATTTTATTCTAGAAAAAAGTATTGTTCCTCAAGTAAAACAAGATTTTCCTTCAACAAACTGGGACATAATTTGGAAAAATATCAATAAACCGTTTATTTCGTCCAAGGATAAGTCAAATATGTTTGCTTTCACGAATAATATAATTCCAAATAAGGAAAAGCTTTTAGCATACAATATTGGTCGGTTAAATAATAGTAATTGTGACATCTGCTCAATGCCGGATAGCAATTACCACAGGATATCAGAATGTACAAATTCAAAAGAAGTGGTTGATTGGATCAAAGAAGTTGTGTATAGAAAATGTAACAAAAAAATTAGTAACATAGAAGATATTTTGCTGGTAGACATAGATGATAAAAATAAAGATGAAAAAGCGATTTTGTGGTGGTGTGTTCGAGGGATTTCACATTGTCTGGGGCATTTTCCGAATGCAAGTATATTTGTTTTAAAAAAAAGAAATACGCGATTTGCGATGGGAAAATCGAAAGATTTTCGAAAAATAGTTAGGCACTTGATTGAATTTTGAGTAGGAAGAAATGTTAGGATTTGTAGCACAGATGACAATGTAAAATTAGATGTAAGACTTTAGTTAATTAATTAATAAAAAAAAAAAAGATCGATGATAAGTTAAAAAAAACAAAGAAGTCATCTCAAATAAAAAAAAAAAAAATCACCACCCACCGTACTTACTCGGAGAGCAAACAAACACGTTTTGCTGGACGCGGTGCTTGTAGTTCTAGAAATTCAGGAATGATTTTACGTTTATTATTTTCATATTTTTGTGAAATCTCACAGCGTAAATTGTTGCACCTCACTAGAATGTAGATTTAATTCCCTTTTCAATGGATATAGTTTTGATTGCTTCAAACGGCGAGAAAGCACTGAAAATCCTGGTACAACCTGACGGAGGACCACAAAAACAGATGAAATTTCAATTAGTGAAAAAATCGCGCAAAGAAGCCAACTTTGAAAAATTCCAGTGAATTCAATTTTTGTTGCTTCAAAAATCTAAAGACAGCAAAATGTTAGAATTTCAATAAAGTTTGTAGTAATATTTTTTAAAACACTCTACCATCGCTCAAACAGTATTTACTAGCAATCGAATGAAAAGTAGGTTTTTAGACCACTTTTTTGAACTTTTTGCGACCATTTCATTAAAAAAAATTTAAAAAAATATTTCTTGTCTCCATGATGTAGGCATTAACTTCAGATTTCATATGCATAAGGCAAATATTTTTTTGGACGTGTAACATATGAACTACAGCAGTTTTCGTGAGGCATGTTTTTTCGGATTTTTTTTTCTTTCATGCTGAATAACGAGAAAACTTGTAACTTTAGCTGTATATAATGTTCTAAAAATATTTTACTGACATTACAAGGTTTCTATTAATATAAGTTTTATATGAAGTTCATAATAATTCAAACGACTTAAATAGATTTTACTTTTGTGGTGTCAAAATGACACCCAAAGTCGGAAAAGGGAGGTTTTTTGTCCAGGCTTTCAGGGCTCGTCCATAAAAAAAGTAAAGATGCAATTTTGAATAACTTTTGAATTCATTTAGGGTCCCCGAAGAAATTTTTGTATTTTGAAGCTTCTGAAAAAAGTTACAAGCCTTTAAACTTGCAATGGTGTCAAAATGACACCCTAATGCGGATGAGGGTTAATCAACGGTGCAGTTGACGAATCGTTACTGAAAAACTAATACGGTACAACTGTCTTCGATGTTTACTTTTGGGCTCGAACTCGCGGGCATCGGCTCAGGAGACAACAGACTTGCCAATTTAGCTATATCACAAGCCCTAAATGAGTCAATTTGGATTTGGTGGCCCACGTTTCCCCACAGTTTCCTAAAATCAAAAAAAAAAAATCTTTTTTCAAAACAGTCAGAATTCGGGAAATTCACTTATTCAAAAAATAAAAAAATGCCTTATGATACCCCAAAAATGTAGAAAATCATTCCATATATTTTTTTTTATTTTTATCTATTATAAAAAAGAAGTTATAAAGCAAAAAAAAGTGGCCCATTATACCCCACTCTCCCCTACTAATAAACCTTCTTCTTCTTATACTCTTAAAAATGCAAAAGGTTCCACCAATTACGGTCACGATTTCTGATTTCAATGCCTTTCGAAAAGAAATCTCTTCCGTGAAGGATGTGAAGATTTCTTTACAGATCGGTCGAAGTGGAACTGCTCGTATATTGGCGGAATCTTTTAATGATTTTCAAAAATTTTTGAATTATTTGAATAATTCAAAACATCAATTTTTTACCTACGACGCTAAAAGTGATCTCCTTTCAAAGTTGTACTTCGTGGTCTCACCGGCGATCAAACACCGGATGAGATCACAACTGAATTAAATTCTTTGTTAGGTTTTTCTACGATTCAAGTAATTCAAATGAGGAAAAGAACCAACATGAATAATACCAGTAGTGTTGGATTTGCTCCTGAAATTTATTTGGTCCATTTTAAAAAGGGTCAGGTTATTAATTTGCAAATTCTTGAAAAGGCTCGTATTTTGTTTCATTGTCGAGTCAAATTTAAACCGTTTCGAAAATCTTCCACCAATTTTCTTCAAAATACTACGCAATGTCGTCGTTGTCAAGCTTTTTGTCACGGCACTAAAAATTGTAGAATGAATGCCAGATGCATGCTTTGCGGCTCATTCGATCATGAAAAACCTTATGCCTTTTTGGTGGTGATAAACCCCAAGTAGAATTCTTCAAGTGTGCGAATTGCGCAGGTAATCATTCCTCGAATTCTATAGACTGTCCCGTTAGGGCAAAAATTATTGCTTCTAGGAAAAATACCAAAATTTCCAGAAAAGTTTCTTCTCCTCTTTCCTCTTTTTCGTCTTCACACGTCAGGCCGTCAAACAATCTGCCTGTTCGCGGCCAGCCTCAGCCTACTTTGGAATCACGTCTTGGTAATGCTCGAAGTGATTTTAATGTTACCTGTGCTGATTCAGCGCCACAGACTCGTTGTTTAACGTTCTCAGAGGTGGTCAAAAATGGGTTGCCCTTTTCTGGTTTAACTAATAAAAATGGGAAAAAAAACCAAGTCTCAACGTTCATGCGAAGGCTTGGGAAAGTCCCCGAAATTCACATTTAAATTCATGTTCATGTTCTTCTCCTTCATTTTCTGATCCTAACAATTTTGTTGTTTTGGGTGAGATTACTGAGGAAAAATTAAAATTTTTACATCAAAATTTAATGGAAAGATGCAACTTATGCTGAAAGCAAATTCAATGTTTGAAGCTTTCCAAACTTCTTTTAATTATGCCAACAAAGTTACTGACTTGACAATTCCCTCATGGATCCAAATAGATGTTTAAATGAATTAGAAACGTCTATGGGGAAAATTATCAATTTTGCCGCATATTTGGCTTTTCTATGTAGCGGTGAACAGACGAATTTTTTGAAGGGAGATTCACCAGAAATAAAACTTTTTTTTATTATTGGTAACTTTAATGCAAAACACCGATCTTGGAATAATATTTCATCAAATTCTAATGGGAATATTTTGTTTAATGACTGCTCTGCAGGTTATTATACTGTTGAATTTCCTAATGGGCAAACTTGTTATTCTTCAATTAGAAATCCCTTCACAATTGATTTGGTTCTAACGGATTTAGGAGAGCATTGTAGTCAATTAGTTACTCATGCGGACCTTGATTCAGATCACCTTCCAGAAACTTCTTCTTTATTTCAATGTCCCATTGAAAACCCTTTAAAATCAACTTTTAACTTTCAAAAAGCTGACTGGGAGCGATATAGAAATATTATTGAACGTAATTTAGATGTAAACGTTCCCTTGAATTCAATAGAAGACAATTTGACAACTTCAATAGTCAATGCTAAAGCCGCTTCAATACCCAAAGTTAAACATAGATTTAATCAACCTTTGATTGATGATGATCTTCAGTTTTTGATACGACTGAAAAACATTCGTCGACGCCAATATCAACGTACTTGGGATCCTTATTTGAAATTTATTTATTGCGACCTTCAAAAAGAGATCAAACGTCGTTTAAATTTTATTCGTAATGAAAACTTTGCAAATGCAGTAGAGGACATACAATTTTGAAAAAGCCCCAGAAGCCAATTCCTACATTGAAAGATGGAGATAAACTTCTTTTAACTAATGCAGAAAAAAAAACTCAAAAATTGGCTCAACAGTTTGAGTCTGCTTATGATTTTAATTTAAACGTTGTCTGTCCAATGGATGCTCGAATTTCCCTAGAATCTGATGATACTCTTTTTATGCTTAATGTAATTGAAAATTTTTGCGAGACAAACATTGATGAACTTAAATTGATTTTCAAAAAGTTTAATAATATATGAAAGCCTCGGGGGAAGATTCTATATTCTTTTTAAAAAGTTGCCTGAAAGCACTTTCAAATTTTTTAGTTGAAATCTTATAATGATTCACATTAATCAGAATTCTATTTTCCCAGGTGAACAATTTGGTTATCGTCATGGGCATTCTACTACACATCAACTTTTGAGTGTAACTAATATGATTAACGCTAGCAAATCTGAAGGTTACTCAACTGGTGTTGCTCTTCTAGATATTGAAAAAGCTTTTGACAGTGTTTGGCACAAAGGTTTAGTAGCTAAATTAGCTCGATTTGATTTTCCTGTGTATCTCACCACAATTATTCAAAATTACTTGACTAGCTGAACTTTGCAAGTAAGCTTTCAAAATTCATGCTCTGAAAGGACACCCATTAGAGCTGGTGTCCCTTAGGGTAGTATACTTGGGCCAATTTTATACAATATTTTTACTTGATGTACCAGAAGGAAAAGGAAGAAGATTATTTGCTGATGATACTTTGCTTTCAGCCAAAGGTCGAAATTTACGGGTGGTGCGCAGTAGATTGCAACAAAATTTGAATTCCTTTTTGAATTACTTGAAAATGTGGAATATTTCCTCATAAGCCAAGAGCTGAATTTTTAAAACCTAATGAAAATCATTCCATAACTTTTAATGGGGTTTTGTTAGAATGGTCTGATCATGTGAAGTACTTGGGACTCAAACTTAATCGGAATCATACTTTTAAAAATCACATTGAAGATATTCAATCCAAATGTAATAAATACACTAAATCTCTTTATTCTCTCATCAACAGGAAATCCCGACTATGCCTGAGGAATAAGATGCTGATATATAAACAGGTGTTCCGACCTGTGATAATGTATGCAGTTCCGGTTTAGTCTAACTTCTGCGCGACGAGGAAGAAAGCCATCCAGAGGATTCAGAACAAGGATCTGAAAACGATTTTGCGGCTTCCACCTTGGCACAGCACCGAAGATCTTCATCGGATTGCGGGCATTGAATCGATCGAAGAGATGGCCAACAAAATCATCTCCAATTTCAGAGGAAAATCGATGCAGTCTTCCATCGCAGAGATTCGTTCTCTTTATAACTAGTTTAGTTTTAAGATAGTTTTTAGTTTTAAGTTTAAAATATTTTTGACATTACAGGATGTTTTCCTACATTAAATACTTGATTTCGCTCAGAAAATTTAAGTCTTATAAATAAATGTTTATTATCTAGTTAACTATAGGGCAGTTCATTATAAAGCTAAACACCTTATTGAATGTAATAATGTAATATGAATGTAATGATGAATTGATACAAATAAAGACATATTTAAGAAAAGGTGTGTTTTTTGAAGAAAAATATTTCTACCGGAAGTTCTGGAATAGGGCCAAACCTGGTTCCCTACATCTCTTGAACATCTGTAGAAAGGGAAATTCTTAACAATTTCGAAAATCGTTGAGATTAGATCATTCAGAAGTTATAAGCATTTCTTCAGCTCTTGTTTTGGAACTTTTTCATTCGGAACCGAACTACTGGTAATTTCCTACAAAATATTAAATTACCTAAACAACGAATATAATATCATCAAAATCGGTTATTATTTGTGGTCCAGGGGAGCAACAACAAACTGCAGGTTAAATAGACTAAAATAAATAGTGGATAGATAAATGCTAGGAAACATAATCAGTAATGTGGTGATAAATTTATGAATGACTTTTCAAACGATAAACTTTTTACCTAACAGAATTACTTATTTCTTGAATTTATTTTCTGTACAAATAGGGAACTTTCCGTGACAAACTATACACAAATGCAGAAAATTGATTAACTTTGTCTTAGAAATTGAACCGCTGTTTAGGCATCAGACAAATTTATTTCTGCTTTCTCTCCCAGTTTCATTTAGACTTTTCATCATCTCAACTTCAGATGAATCAAACTTCTGAGTCGGAAAGCTATCAGCAGCAGAGAGCTTCATTTTCCTTTCGAAATTCCTCAATTTGGTTTCTTATTCTGCAACCGGCCATCCCACATCACTTATTCATAGAGGCCCAGCTAGACCCTCTATCCGGGCCCTGGTGGGGGCAAATCCCGACCTGCTTTTGCTCACCTGGATAGAATTTGCAACCAATCAAATCTGTGCTCATTGAAGGGTGTATCGTTTCATGCGCCGATTGCTGGAATGCTCCTCGTCCGGGCCAAAATCCATACCCTGGTCGTTGCTGGAGCCTTCTGGTCGTTTCACCTGAATTAGCAAAAGGGAGAGGATTAAATAAGCTAGGCATCCCCGGGTCGTTGGCACTCGAGAAGTGAATGAATGGATGAAATGATTTACACACTGACACTATCAAATATCCTGGAGCTACAAACTCACCGGACTGTTCGAGGGAGGTGCCACTTGTAAATTTTAATTAACTTATCATATAGCAGGAGAATCTGAGTGCATAACGAGCACAACTGATATTGGGAAGTATGGTCGACTATATTGATTGAACTCTTTCGAAATATATGGTAATTCTGAAAACATAATGGCAGGATTTCGTGTCCAGATGCATTTTGCAAGTTTATAGAGATTTTATAGTTCTCTAATAAAATAGTAAATCAATTTTAAAATTCAGAAGAATTGCTGTTGCTGTTATGATTTTTTTTTTTCACAAACCATAGATTTTTTTTATTTGAATGCAGAAATAGATACATCAGCGACTTTTTGTCTCATCTCTCTTCTCTATTTCTTTACTCTTATCTTTTTCTTATATTACTTTTCTCTTTTCACTTCTCTCTTCTCTCTTCTCTA